>NW_026869759.1:302500-319120 GCF_905332965.1 Bombus pascuorum | reverse complement strand
TCGATCGGTGAGAATTGTGAGTAAAGAACATTTGATATATTACTATAGCGAGGGAATTGAAGCAGCTTCTCGCTCGCTTCGCTCGCTCTTATAAAACTAGCCTAACCTCAAAACGGATCCCGCGCGTCTGTAGATTATCGGAAAATCGCGATCTTTTCGAAAAACGAACGCAAGGTGGATTGGTTTTAGGTAAGGCTATAACATTCCGAGCGAGCGCAGCGAGCGAGCAACTCGTAAAGGTGAGTCGCAACCCAATGATTTTGACCGTAGGGACTTTTAAGTATTCGCAACAGCCCTAGGAGCGACACGCCGCTGGACATGGTCGTGTGCGATCGAAGGGCATTGTGCCACTGGACTTAGTCTCGTACAAACAAAAACCAATTAAGACAAGGACAAGGACAAGGACAAGGACAAGGACAAGGACAAGGACAAGGACAAGGACAAGGACAAGGACAAGGACAAGGACAAGGACAAGGACAAGGACAAGGACAAGGACAAGGACAAGGACAAGGACAAGGACAAGGACAAGGACAAGGACAAGGACAAGGACAAGGACAAGGACAAGGACAAGGACAAGGACAAGGACAAGGACAAGGACAAGGACAAGGACAAGGACAAGGACAAGGACAAGGACAAGGACAAGGACAAGGACAAGGACAAGGACAAGGACAAGGACAAGGACAAGGACAAGGACAAGGACAAGGACAAGGACAAGGACAAGGACAAGGACAAGGACAAGGACAAGGACAAGGACAAGGACAAGGACAAGGACAAGGACAAGGACAAGGACAAGGACAAGGACAAGGACAAGGACAAGGACAAGGACAAGGACAAGGACAAGGACAAGGACAAGGACAAGGACAAGGACAAGGACAAGGACAAGGACAAGGACAAGAACAAGGACAAGGACAACGACAAGGACAAAGACAAAGACAAAGACAAAGACAAAAACAAAGACAAAAACAAAAACAAAAACAAAAACAAAAACAAAAACAAAAACAAAAAGAAAAACAAAAAGAAAAACAAAAACAAAAACAAAAACAAAAACAAAAACAAAAACAAAAACAAAAACAAAAACAAAAACAAAAACAAAAACAAAAACAAAAACAAAAACAAAAACAAAAACAAAAACAAAAACAAAAACAAAAACAAAAACAATGACCGATACAGAAACGAAAGCAAAAACGCTGATACTGTCTATTAAACACCACACGGGGCTTTGTTTACGTTAGTCTATACCTTTCCGAATATAGCGTCCATTTGATCGCTTGGAAAGTAGCAAAGATACTTCTCTTAGGGCACCATTCGGGACTCGGGGAACAGCTGACACGCACTAGTGGAATCCGGCTGTCAGATGAAAACACAGCATTGCGAGGCTGTCGAGGCAGTGCGATCTCTGCCCAGTGCTCGGAATGCAAAACTCGAAGAAATGGCAAAGGATGCCAAAGTGCGGCTAAACGGCGCAAGCAACTATGACGCTATTTATGGGCGGGGCGTGGGGGGGTGGTATCATCGAGATACATCGATCAGCACGAATCGACTACCTGTTATTCTTCTATTAAATCAGGAACTTCCTTTCGATCGGTGAGAATTGTGAGTAAAGAACATTTGATATATTACTATAGCGAGGGAATTGAAGCAGCTTCTCGCTCGCTTCGCTCGCTCTTATAAAACTAGCCTAACCTCAAAACGGATCCCGCGCGTCTGTAGATTATCGGAAAATCGCGATCTTTTCGAAAAACGAACGCAAGGTGGATTGGTTTTAGGTAAGGCTATAACATTCCGAGCGAGCGCAGCGAGCGAGCAACTCGTAAAGGTGAGTCGCAACCCAATGATTTTGACCGTAGGGACTTTTAAGTATTCGCAACAGCCCTAGGAGCGACACGCCGCTGGACATGGTCGTGTGCGATCGAAGGGCATTGTGCCACTGGACTTAGTCTCGTACAAACAAAAACCAATTAAGACAAGGACAAGGACAAGGACAAGGACAAGGACAAGGACAAGGACAAGGACAAGGACAAGGACAAGGACAAGGACAAGGACAAGGACAAGGACAAGGACAAGGACAAGGACAAGGACAAGGACAAGGACAAGGACAAGGACAAGGACAAGGACAAGGACAAGGACAAGGACAAGGACAAGGACAAGGACAAGGACAAGGACAAGGACAAGGACAAGGACAAGGACAAGGACAAGGACAAGGACAAGGACAAGGACAAGGACAAGGACAAGGACAAGGACAAGGACAAGGACAAGGACAAGGACAAGGACAAGGACAAGGACAAGGACAAGGACAAGGACAAGGACAAGGACAAGGACAAGGACAAGGACAAGGACAAGGACAAGGACAAGGACAAGGACAAGGACAAGGACAAGGACAAGGACAAGGACAAGGACAAGGACAAGGACAAGGACAAGGACAAGGACAAGGACAAGGACAAGGACAAGGACAAGGACAAGGACAAGGACAAGGACAAGGACAAGGACAAAGACAAAAACAAAAACAAAAACAAAAACAAAAACAAAAACAAAAACAAAAACAAAAACAAAAACAAAAACAAAAACAAAAACAAAAACAAAAACAAAAACAAAAACAAAAACAAAAACAAAAACAAAAACAAAAACAAAAACAAAAACAAAAACAAAAACAAAAACAAAAACAAAAACAAAAACAAAAACAAAAACAAAAACAAAAACAAAAACAAAAACAAAAACAAAAACAAAAACAAAAACAAAAACAAAAACAAAAACAAAAACAAAAACAAAAACAAAAACAAAAACAAAAACAAAAACAAAAACAAAAACAAAAACAAAAACAAAAACAAAAACAAAAACAAAAACAAAAACAAAAACAAAAACAAAAACAAAAACAAAAACAAAAACAAAAACAAAAACAAAAACAAAAACAAAAACAAAAACAAAAACAAAAACAAAAACAAAAACAAAAACAAAAACAAAAACAAAAACAAAAACAAAAACAAAAACAAAAACAAAAACAAAAACAAAAACAAAAACAAAAACAAAAACAAAAACAAAAACAAAAACAAAAACAAAAACAAAAACAAAAACAAAAACAAAAACAAAAACAAAAACAAAAACAAAAACAAAAACAAAAACAAAAACAAAAACAAAAACAAAAACAAAAACAAAAACAAAAACAAAAACAAAAACAAAAACAAAAACAAAAACAAAAACAAAAACAAAAACAAAAACAAAAACAAAAACAAAAACAAAAACTAAAACAAAAACAAAAACAAAAACAAAAACAAAAACAAAAACAAAAACAAAAACAAAAACAAAAACAAAAACAAAAACAAAAACAAAAACAAAAACAAAAACAAAAACAAAAACAAAAACAAAAACAAAAACAAAAACAAAAACAAAAACAAAAACAAAAACAAAAACAAAAACAAAAACAAAAACAAAAACAAAAACAAAAACAAAAACAAAAACAAAAACAAAAACAAAAACAAAAACAAAAACAAAAACAAAAACAAAAACAAAAACAAAAACAAAAACAAAAACAAAAACAAAAACAAAAACAAAAACAAAAACAAAAACAAAAACAAAAACAATGACCGATACAGAAACGAAAGCAAAAACGCTGATACTGTCTATTAAACACCACACGGGGCTTTGTTTACGTTAGTCTATACCTTTCCGAATATAGCGTCCATTTGATCGCTTGGAAAGTAGCAAAGATACTTCTCTTAGGGCACCATTCGGGACTCGGGGGACAGCTGACACGCACTAGTGGAATCCGGCTGTCAGATGAAAACACAGCATTGCGAGGCTGTCGAGGCAGTGCGATCTCTGCCCAGTGCTCGGAATGCAAAACTCGAAGAAATGGCAAAGGATGCCAAAGTGCGGCTAAACGGCGCAAGCAACTATGACGCTATTTATGGGCGGGGCGTGGGGGGGTGGTATCATCGAGATACATCGATCAGCACGAATCGACTACCTGTTATTCTTCTATTAAATCAGGAACTTCCTTTCGATCGGTGAGAATTGTGAGTAAAGAACATTTGATATATTACTATAGCGAGGGAATTGAAGCAGCTTCTCGCTCGCTTCGCTCGCTCTTATAAAACTAGCCTAACCTCAAAACGGATCCCGCGCGTCTGTAGATTATCGGAAAATCGCGATCTTTTCGAAAAACGAACGCAAGGTGGATTGGTTTTAGGTAAGGCTATAACATTCCGAGCGAGCGCAGCGAGCGAACAACTCGTAAAGGTGAGTCGCAACCCAATGATTTTGACCGTAGGGACTTTTAAGTATTCGCAACAGCCCTAGGAGCGACACGCCGCTGGACATGGTCGTGTGCGATCGAAGGGCATTGTGCCACTGGACTTAGTCTCGTACAAACAAAAACCAATTAAGACAAGGACAAGGACAAGGACAAGGACAAGGACAAGGACAAGGACAAGGACAAGGACAAGGACAAGGACAAGGACAAGGACAAAAACAAAAACAAAAACAAAAACAAAAACAAAAACAAAAACAAAAACAAAAACAAAAACAAAAACAAAAACAAAAACAAAAACAAAAACAAAAACAAAAACAAAAACAAAAACAAAAACAAAAACAAAAACAAAAACAAAAACAAAAACAAAAACAAAAACAAAAACAAAAACAAAAACAAAAACAAAAACAAAAACAAAAACAAAAACAAAAACAAAAACAAAAACAAAAACAAAAACAAAAACAAAAACAAAAACAAAAACAAAAACAAAAACAAAAACAAAAACAAAAACAAAAACAAAAACAAAAACAAAAACAAAAACAAAAACAAAAACAAAAACAAAAACAAAAACAAAAACAAAAACAAAAACAAAAACAAAAACAAAAACAAAAACAAAAACAAAAACAAAAACAAAAACAAAAACAAAAACAAAAACAAAAACAAAAACAAAAACAAAAACAAAAACAAAAACAAAAACAAAAACAAAAACAAAAACAAAAACAAAAACAAAAACAATGACCGATACAGAAACGAAAGCAAAAACGCTGATACTGTCTATTAAACACCACACGGGGCTTTGTTTACGTTAGTCTATACCTTTCCGAATATAGCGTCCATTTGATCGCTTGGAAAGTAGCAAAGATACTTCTCTTAGGGCACCATTCGGGACTCGGGGGACAGCTGACACGCACTAGTGGAATCCGGCTGTCAGATGAAAACACAGCATTGCGAGGCTGTCGAGGCAGTGCGATCTCTGCCCAGTGCTCGGAATGCAAAACTCGAAGAAATGGCAAAGGATGCCAAAGTGCGGCTAAACGGCGCAAGCAACTATGACGCTATTTATGGGCGGGGCGTGGGGGGGTGGTATCATCGAGATACATCGATCAGCACGAATCGACTACCTGTTATTCTTCTATTAAATCAGGAACTTCCTTTCGATCGGTGAGAATTGTGAGTAAAGAACATTTGATATATTACTATAGCGAGGGAATTGAAGCAGCTTCTCGCTCGCTTCGCTCGCTCTTATAAAACTAGCCTAACCTCAAAACGGATCCCGCGCGTCTGTAGATTATCGGAAAATCGCGATCTTTTCGAAAAACGAACGCAAGGTGGATTGGTTTTAGGTAAGGCTATAACATTCCGAGCGAGCGCAGCGAGCGAACAACTCGTAAAGGTGAGTCGCAACCCAATGATTTTGACCGTAGGGACTTTTAAGTATTCGCAACAGCCCTAGGAGCGACACGCCGCTGGACATGGTCGTGTGCGATCGAAGGGCATTGTGCCACTGGACTTAGTCTCGTACAAACAAAAACCAATTAAGACAAGGACAAGGACAAGGACAAGGACAAGGACAAGGACAAGGACAAGGACAAGGACAAGGACAAGGACAAGGACAAGGACAAGGACAAGGACAAGGACAAAAACAAAAACAAAAACAAAAACAAAAACAAAAACAAAAACAAAAACAAAAACAAAAACAAAAACAAAAACAAAAACAAAAACAAAAACAAAAACAAAAACAAAAACAAAAACAAAAACAAAAACAAAAACAAAAACAAAAACAAAAACAAAAACAAAAACAAAAACAAAAACAAAAACAAAAACAAAAACAAAAACAAAAACAAAAACAAAAACAAAAACAAAAACAAAAACAAAAACAAAAACAAAAACAAAAACAAAAACAAAAACAAAAACAAAAACAAAAACAAAAACAAAAACAAAAACAAAAACAAAAACAAAAACAAAAACAAAAACAAAAACAAAAACAAAAACAAAAACAAAAACAAAAACAAAAACAAAAACAAAAACAAAAACAAAAACAAAAACAAAAACAAAAACAAAAACAAAAACAAAAACAAAAACAAAAACAAAAACAAAAACAAAAACAAAAACAAAAACAAAAACAAAAACAAAAACAAAAACAAAAACAAAAACAAAAACAAAAACAAAAACAAAAACAAAAACAAAAACAAAAACAAAAACAAAAACAAAAACAAAAACAAAAACAAAAACAAAAACAAAAACAAAAACAAAAACAAAAACAAAAACAAAAACAAAAACAAAAACAAAAACAAAAACAAAAACAAAAACAAAAACAAAAACAAAAACAAAAACAAAAACAAAAACAAAAACAAAAACAAAAACAAAAACAAAAACAAAAACAAAAACAAAAACAAAAACAAAAACAAAAACAAAAACAAAAACAAAAACAAAAACAAAAACAAAAACAAAAACAAAAACAAAAACAAAAACAAAAACAAAAACAAAAACAAAAACAAAAACAAAAACAAAAACAAAAACAAAAACAAAAACAAAAACAAAAACAAAAACAAAAACAAAAACAAAAACAAAAACAAAAACAAAAACAAAAACAAAAACAAAAACAAAAACAAAAACAAAAACAAAAACAAAAACAAAAACAAAAACAAAAACAAAAACAAAAACAAAAACAAAAACAAAAACAAAAACAAAAACAAAAACAAAAACAAAAACAAAAACAAAAACAAAAACAAAAACAAAAACAAAAACAAAAACAAAAACAAAAACAAAAACAAAAACAAAAACAAAAACAAAAACAAAAACAAAAACAAAAACAAAAACAAAAACAAAAACAAAAACAAAAACAAAAACAAAAACAAAAACAAAAACAAAAACAAAAACAAAAACAAAAACAAAAACAAAAACAAAAACAAAAACAAAAACAAAAACAAAAACAAAAACAAAAACAAAAACAAAAACAAAAACAAAAACAAAAACAAAAACAAAAACAAAAACAAAAACAAAAACAAAAACAAAAACAAAAACAAAAACAAAAACAAAAACAAAAACAAAAACAAAAACAAAAACAAAAACAAAAACAAAAACAAAAACAAAAACAAAAACAAAAACAAAAACAAAAACAAAAACAAAAACAAAAACAAAAACAAAAACAAAAACAAAAACAAAAACAAAAACAAAAACAAAAACAAAAACAAAAACAAAAACAAAAACAAAAACAAAAACAAAAACAAAAACAAAAACAAAAACAAAAACAAAAACAAAAACAAAAACAAAAACAAAAACAAAAACAAAAACAAAAACAAAAACAAAAACAAAAACAAAAACAAAAACAAGAACAAAAACAAAAACAAAAACAAAAACAATGACCGATACAGAAACGAAAGCAAAAACGCTGATACAGTCTATTAAACACCACACGGGACTTTGTTTACGTTAGTCTATACCTTTCCGAATATAGCGTCCATTTGATCGCTTGGAAAGTAGCAAAGATGCTTCTCTTAGGGCACCATTCGGGACTCGGGGGACAGCTGACACGCACTAGTGGAATCCGGCTGTCAGATGAAAACACAGCATTGCGAGGCTGTCGAGGCAGTGCGATCTCTGCCCAGTGCTCGGAATGCAAAACTCGAAGAAATGGCAAAGGATGCCAAATTGCGGCTAAACGGCGCAAGCAACTATGACGCTATTTATGGGCGGGGCGGGGGGGGTGGTATCATCGAGATACATCGATCAGCACGAATCGAGTACCTAGCGAAACATATCTGTTATTCTTCTATTAAATCAGAAACTTCCTTTCGATCGGTGAGAATTGTGAGTAAAGAACATTTGATATATTACTATAGCGAGGGAATTGAAGCAGCTTCTCGCTCGCTTCGCTCGCTCTTATAAAACTAGCCTAACCTCAAAACGGATCCCGCGCGTCTGTAGATTATCGGAAAATCGCGATCTTTTCGAAAAACGAACGCAAGGTGGATTGGTTTTAGGTAAGGCTATAACATTCCGAGCGAGCGCAGCGAGCGAGCAACTCGTAAAGGTGAGTCGCAACCCAATGATTTTGACCGTAGGGACTTTTAAGTATTCGCAACAGCCCTAGGAGCGACACGCCGCTGGACATGGTCGTGTGCGATCGAAGAGCATTATGCCACTGGACTTAGTCTCGTACAAACAAAAACCAATTAAGACAAGGACAAGGACAAGGACAAGGACAAGGACAAGGACAAGGACAAGGACAAGGACAAGGACAAGAACAAGAACAAGAACAAGGACAAGGACAAGGACAAGGACAAGGACAAGGACAAGTACAAGGACAAGGACAAGGACAAGGACAAGGACAAGGACAAGGACAAGGACAAGGACAAGGACAAGGACAAGGACAAGGACAAGGACAAGGACAAGGACAAGGACAAGGACAAGGACAAGGACAAGGACAAGGACAAGGACAAGGACAAGGACAAGGACAAGGACAAGGACAAGGACAAGGACAAGGACAAGGACAAGGACAAGGACAAGGACAAGGACAAGGACAAGGACAAGGACAAGGACAAGGACAAAAACAAAAACAAAAACAAAAACAAAAACAAAAACAAAAACAAAAACAAAAACAAAAACAAAAACAAAAACAAAAACAAAAACAAAAACAAAAACAAAAACAAAAACAAAAACAAAAACAAAAACAAAAACAAAAACAAAAACAAAAACAAAAACAAAAACAAAAACAAAAACAAAAACAAAAACAAAAACAAAAACAAAAACAAAAACAAAAACAAAAACAAAAACAAAAACAAAAACAAAAACAAAAACAAAAACAAAAACAAAAACAAAAACAAAAACAAAAACAAAAACAAAAACAAAAACAAAAACAAAAACAAAAACAAAAACAAAAACAAAAACAAAAACAAAAACAAAAACAAAAACAAAAACAAAAACAAAAACAAAAACAAAAACAAAAACAAAAACAAAAACAAAAACAAAAACAAAAACAAAAACAAAAACAAAAACAAAAACAAAAACAAAAACAAAAACAAAAACAAAAACAAAAACAAAAACAAAAACAAAAACAAAAACAAAAACAAAAACAAAAACAAAAACAAAAACAAAAACAAAAACAAAAACAAAAACAAAAACAAAAACAAAAACAAAAACAAAAACAAAAACAAAAACAAAAACAAAAACAAAAACAAAAACAAAAACAAAAACAAAAACAAAAACAAAAACAAAAACAAAAACAAAAACAAAAACAAAAACAAAAACAAAAACAAAAACAAAAACAAAAACAAAAACAAAAACAAAAACAAAAACAAAAACAAAAACAAAAACAAAAACAAAAACAAAAACAAAAACAAAAACAAAAACAAAAACAAAAACAAAAACAAAAACAAAAACAATGACCGATACAGAAACGAAAGCAAAAACGCTGATACAGTCTATTAAACACCACACGGGACTTTGTTTACGTTAGTCTATACCTTTCCGAATATAGCGTCCATTTGATCGCTTGGAAAGTAGCAAAGATGCTTCTCTTAGGGCACCATTCGGGACTCGGGGGACAGCTGACACGCACTAGTGGAATCCGGCTGTCAGATGAAAACACAGCATTGCGAGGCTGTCGAGGCAGTGCGATCTCTGCCCAGTGCTCGGAATGCAAAACTCGAAGAAATGGCAAAGGATGCCAAATTGCGGCTAAACGGCGCAAGCAACTATGACGCTATTTATGGGCGGGGCGGGGGGGGTGGTATCATCGAGATACATCGATCAGCACGAATCGAGTACCTAGCGAAACATATCTGTTATTCTTCTATTAAATCAGAAACTTCCTTTCGATCGGTGAGAATTGTGAGTAAAGAACATTTGATATATTACTATAGCGAGGGAATTGAAGCAGCTTCTCGCTCGCTTCGCTCGCTCTTATAAAACTAGCCTAACCTCAAAACGGATCCCGCGCGTCTGTAGATTATCGGAAAATCGCGATCTTTTCGAAAAACGAACGCAAGGTGGATTGGTTTTAGGTAAGGCTATAACATTCCGAGCGAGCGCAGCGAGCGAGCAACTCGTAAAGGTGAGTCGCAACCCAATGATTTTGACCGTAGGGACTTTTAAGTATTCGCAACAGCCCTAGGAGCGACACGCCGCTGGACATGGTCGTGTGCGATCGAAGGGCATTGTGCCACTGGACTTAGTCTCGTACAAACAAAAACCAATTAAGACAAGGACAAGGACAAGGACAAGGACAAGGACAAGGACAAGGACAAGGACAAGGACAAGGACAAGGACAAGGACAAGGACAAGGACAAGGACAAGGACAAGGACAAGGACAAGGACAAGGACAAGGACAAGGACAAGGACAAGGACAAGGACAAGGACAAGGACAAGGACAAGGACAAGGACAAGGACAAGGACAAAAACAAAAACAAAAAGAAAAACAAAAACAAAAACAAAAACAAAAACAAAAACAAAAACAAAAACAAAAACAAAAACAAAAACAAAAACAAAAACAAAAACAAAAACAAAAACAAAAACAAAAACAAAAACAAAAACAAAAACAAAAACAAAAACAAAAACAAAAACAAAAACAAAAACAAAAACAAAAACAAAAACAAAAACAAAAACAAAAACAAAAACAAAAACAAAAACAAAAACAAAAACAAAAACAAAAACAAAAACAAAAACAAAAACAAAAACAAAAACAAAAACAAAAACAAAAACAAAAACAAAAACAAAAACAAAAACAAAAACAAAAACAAAAACAAAAACAAAAACAAAAACAAAAACAAAAACAAAAACAAAAACAAAAACAAAAACAAAAACAAAAACAAAAACAAAAACAAAAACAAAAACAAAAACAAAAACAAAAACAAAAACAAAAACAAAAACAAAAACAAAAACAAAAACAAAAACAAAAACAAAAACAAAAACAAAAACAAAAACAAAAACAAAAACAAAAACAAAAACAAAAACAAAAACAAAAACAAAAACAAAAACAAAAACAAAAACAAAAACAAAAACAAAAACAAAAACAAAAACAAAAACAAAAACAAAAACAAAAACAAAAACAAAAACAAAAACAAAAACAAAAACAAAAACAAAAACAAAAACAAAAACAATGACCGATACAGAAACGAAAGCAAAAACGCTGATACTGTCTATTAAACACCACACGGGGCTGGGGCTTTGTTTACGTTAGTCTATACCTTTCCGAATATAGCGTCCATTTGATCGCTTGGAAAGTAGCAAAGATACTTCTCTTAGGGCACCATTCGGGACTCGGGGGACAGCTGACACGCACTAGTGGAATCCGGCTGTCAGATGAAAACACAGCATTGCGAGGCTGTCGAGGCAGTGCGATCTCTGCCCAGTGCTCGGAATGCAAAACTCGAAGAAATGGCAAAGGATGCCAAAGTGCGGCTAAACGGCGCAAGCAACTATGACGCTATTTATGGGCGGGGCGTGGGGGGGTGGTATCATCGAGATACATCGATCAGCACGAATCGACTACCTGTTATTCTTCTATTAAATCAGGAACTTCCTTTCGATCGGTGAGAATTGTGAGTAAAGAACATTTGATATATTACTATAGCGAGGGAATTGAAGCAGCTTCTCGCTCGCTTCGCTCGCTCTTATAAAACTAGCCTAACCTCAAAACGGATCCCGCGCGTCTGTAGATTATCGGAAAATCGCGATCTTTTCGAAAAACGAACGCAAGGTGGATTGGTTTTAGGTAAGGCTATAACATTCCGAGCGAGCGCAGCGAGCGAACAACTCGTAAAGGTGAGTCGCAACCCAATGATTTTGACCGTAGGGACTTTTAAGTATTCGCAACAGCCCTAGGAGCGACACGCCGCTGGACATGGTCGTGTGCGATCGAAGGGCATTGTGCCACTGGACTTAGTCTCGTACAAACAAAAACCAATTAGGACAAGGACAAGGACAAGGACAAGGACAAGGACAAGGACAAGGACAAGGGACAAGGACAAGGACAAGGACAAGGACAAGGACAAGGACAAGGACAAGGACAAGGACAAGGACAAGGACAAGGACAAGGACAAGGACAAGGACAAGGACAAGGACAAGGACAAGGACAAGGACAAGGACAAGGACAAGGACAAGGACAAGGACAAGGACAAGGACAAGGACAAGGACAAGGACAAGGACAAGGACAAGGACAAGGACAAGGACAAGGACAAGGACAAGGACAAGGACAAGGACAAGGACAAGGACAAGGACAAGGACAAGGACAAGGACAAGGACAAGGACAAGGACAAGGACAAGGACAAGGGACAAGGACAAGGACAAGGACAAGGACAAGGACAAGGACAAGGACAAGGACAAGGACAAGGACAAGGACAAGGACAAGGACAAGGACAAGGACAAGGACAAGGACAAGGACAAGGACAAGGACAAGGACAAGGACAAGGACAAGGACAAGGACAAGGACAAGGACAAGGACAAGGACAAGGACAAGGACAAGGACAAGGACAAGGACAAGGACAAGGACAAGGACAAGGACAAGGACAAGGACAAGGACAAGGACAAGGACAAGGACAAGGACAAGGACAAGGACAAGGACAAGGACAAGGACAAGGACAAGGACAAGGACAAGGACAAGGACAAGGACAAGGACAAGGACAAGGACAAGGACAAGGACAAGGACAAGGACAAGAACAAGGACAAGAACAAAAACAAAAACAAGAACAAGAACAAAAACAAAAACAAAAACAAAAACAAAAACAAAAACAAAAACAAAAACAAAAACAAAAACAAAAACAAAAACAAAAACAAAAACAAAAACAAAAACAAAAACAAAAACAAAAACAAAAACAAAAACAAAAACAAAAACAAAAACAAAAACAAAAACAAAAACAAAAACAAAAACAAAAACAAAAACAAAAACAAAAACAAAAACAAAAACAAAAACAAAAACAAAAACAAAAACAAAAACAAAAACAAAAAACAAAAACAAAAAACAAAAACAAAAACAAAAACAAAAACAAAAACAAAAACAAAAACAAAAACAAAAACAAAAACAAAAACAAAAACAAAAACAAAAACAAAAACAAAAACAAAAACAAAAACAAAAACAAAAACAAAAACAAAAACAAAAACAAAAACAAAAACAAAAACAAAAACAAAAACAAAAACAAAAACAAAAACAAAAACAAAACAAAAACAAAAACAAAAACAAAAACAAAAACAAAAACAAAAACAAAAACAAAAACAAAAACAAAGACAAAAACAAAAACAAAAACAAAGACAAAACAAAACAAAAACAAAAACAAAAACAAAAACAAAAACAAAAACAAAAACAAAAACAAAAACAAAAACAAAAACAAAAACAAAAACAAAAACAAAAACAAAAACAAAAACAAAAACAAAACAAAAACAAAAACAAAAACAATGACCGATACAGAAACGAAAGCAAAAACGCTGATACAGTCTATTAAACACCACACGGGACTTTGTTTACGTTAGTCTATACCCGAATATAGCGTCCATTTGATCGCTTGGAAAGTAGCAAAGATGCTTCTCTTAGGGCACCATTCGGGACTCGGGGGACAGCTGACACGCACTAGTGGAATCCGGCTGTCAGATGAAAACACAGCATTGCGAGGCTGTCGAGGCAGTGCGATCTCTGCCCAGTGCTCGGAATGCAAAACTCGAAGAAATGGCAAAGGATGCCAAATTGCGGCTAAACGGCGCAAGCAACTATGACGCTATTTATGGGCGGGGGGGGGGGGGGTGGTATCATCGAGATACATCGATCAGCACGAATCGAGTACCTAGCGAAACATATCTGTTATTCTTCTATTAAATCAGAAACTTCCTTTCGATCGGTGAGAATTGTGAGTAAAGAACATTTGATATATTACTATAGCGAGGGAATTGAAGCAGCTTCTCGCTCGCTTCGCTCGCTCTTATAAAACTAGCCTAACCTCAAAACGGATCCCGCGCGTCTGTAGATTATCGGAAAATCGCGATCTTTTCGAAAAACGAACGCAAGGTGGATTGGTTTTAGGTAAGGCTATAACATTCCGAGCGAGCGCAGCGAGCGAGCAACTCGTAAAGGTGAGTCGCAACCCAATGATTTTGACCGTAGGGACTTTTAAGTATTCGCAACAGCCCTAGGAGCGACACGCCGCTGGACATGGTCGTGTGCGATCGAAGGGCATTGTGCCACTGGACTTAGTCTCGTACAAACAAAAACCAATTAAGACAAGGACAAGGACAAGGACAAGGACAAGGACAAGGACAAGGACAAGGACAAGGACAAGGACAAGGACAAGGACAAGGACAAGGACAAGGACAAGGACAAGGACAAGGACAAGGACAAGGACAAGGACAAGGACAAGGACAAGGACAAGGACAAGGACAAGGACAAGGACAAGGACAAGGACAAGGACAAGGACAAGGACAAGGACAAGGACAAGGACAAGGACAAGGACAAGGACAAGGACAAGGACAAGGACAAGGACAAGGACAAGGACAAGGACAAGGACAAGGACAAGGACAAGGACAAGGACAAGGACAAGGACAAGGACAAGGACAAGGACAAGGACAAGGACAAGGACAAGGACAAGGACAAGGACAAGGACAAGGACAAGGACAAGGACAAGGACAAGGACAAGGACAAGGACAAGGACAAGGACAAGGACAAGGACAAGGACAAGGACAAGGACAAGGACAAGGACAAGGACAAGGACAAGGACAAGGACAAGGACAAGGACAAAAACAAAAACAAAAACAAAAACAAAAACAAAAACAAAAACAAAAACAAAAACAAAAACAAAAACAAAAACAAAAACAAAAACAAAAACAAAAACAAAAACAAAAACAAAAACAAAAACAAAAACAAAAACAAAAACAAAAACAAAAACAAAAACAAAAACAAAAACAAAAACAAAAACAAAAACAAAAACAAAAACAAAAACAAAAACAAAAACAAAAACAAAAACAAAAACAAAAACAAAAACAAAAACAAAAACAAAAACAAAAACAAAAACAAAAACAAAAACAAAAACAAAAACAAAAACAAAAACAAAAACAAAAACAAAAACAAAAACAAAAACAAAAACAAAAACAAAAACAAAAACAAAAACAAAAACAAAAACAAAAACAAAAACAAAAACAAAAACAAAAACAAAAACAAAAACAAAAACAAAAACAAAAACAAAAACAAAAACAAAAACAAAAACAAAAACAAAAACAAAAACAAAAACAAAAACAAAAACAAAAACAAAAACAAAAACAAAAACAAAAACAAAAACAAAAACAAAAACAAAAACAAAAACAAAAACAAAAACAAAAACAAAAACAAAAACAAAAACAAAAACAAAAACAAAAACAAAAACAAAAACAATGACCGATACAGAAACGAAAGCAAAAACGCTGATACAGTCTATTAAACACCACACGGGACTTTGTTTACGTTAGTCTATACCTTTCCGAATATAGCGTCCATTTGATCGCTTGGAAAGTAGCAAAGATGCTTCTCTTAGGGCACCATTCGGGACTCGGGGGACAGCTGACACGCACTAGTGGAATCCGGCTGTCAGATGAAAACACAGCATTGCGAGGCTGTCGAGGCAGTGCGATCTCTGCCCAGTGCTCGGAATGCAAAACTCGAAGAAATGGCAAAGGATGCCAAATTGCGGCTAAACGGCGCAAGCAACTATGACGCTATTTATGGGCGGGGCGGGGGGGGTGGTATCATCGAGATACATCGATCAGCACGAATCGAGTACCTAGCGAAACATATCTGTTATTCTTCTATTAAATCAGAAACTTCCTTTCGATCGGTGAGAATTGTGAGTAAAGAACATTTGATATATTACTATAGCGAGGGAATTGAAGCAGCTTCTCGCTCGCTTCGCTCGCTCTTATAAAACTAGCCTAACCTCAAAACGGATCCCGCGCGTCTGTAGATTATCGGAAAATCGCGATCTTTTCGAAAAACGAACGCAAGGTGGATTGGTTTTAGGTAAGGCTATAACATTCCGAGCGAGCGCAGCGAGCGAGCAACTCGTAAAGGTGAGTCGCAACCCAATGATTTTGACCGTAGGGACTTTTAAGTATTCGCAACAGCCCTAGGAGCGACACGCCGCTGGACATGGTCGTGTGCGATCGAAGGGCATTGTGCCACTGGACTTAGTCTCGTACAAACAAAAACCAATTAAGACAAGGACAAGGACAAGGACAAGGACAAGGACAAGGACAAGGACAAGGACAAGGACAAGGACAAGGACAAGGACAAGGACAAGGACAAGGACAAGGACAAGGACAAGGACAAGGACAAGGACAAGGACAAGGACAAGGACAAGGACAAGGACAAGGACAAGGACAAGGACAAGGACAAGGACAAGGACAAGGACAAGGACAAGGACAAG
>NW_026869759.1:277500-297500 GCF_905332965.1 Bombus pascuorum | reverse complement strand
AGGACAAGGAAAAGGACAAGGACAAGGACAAGGACAAGGACAAGGACAAGGACAAGGACAAGGACAAGGACAAGGACAAGGACAAGGACAAGGACAAGGACAAGGACAAGGACAAGGACAAGGACAAGGACAAGGACAAGGACAAGGACAAAGACAAAGACAAAGACAAAGACAAAGACAAGGGCAAAGACAAAGACAAAGACAAGGACAAGGACAAAGACAAAGACAAAGACAAGGGCAAAGACAAAGACAAGGACAAGGACAAGGACAAGGACAAGGACAAGGACAAGGACAAGGACAAGGACAAGGACAAGGACAAGGACAAGGACAAAAACAAAAACAAAAACAAAAACAAAAACAAAACCAAAAACAAAAACAAAAACAAAAACAAAAACAAAAACAAAAACAAAAACAAAAACAAAAACAAAAACAAAAACAAAAACAAAAACAAAAACAAAAACAAAAACAAAAACAAAAACAAAAACAAAAACAAAAACAAAAACAAAAACAAAAACAAAAACAAAAACAAAAACAAAAACAAAAACAAAAACAAAAACAAAAACAAAAACAAAAACAAAAACAAAAACAAAAACAAAAACAAAAACAAAAACAAAAACAAAAACAAAAACAAAAACAAAAACAAAAACAAAAACAAAAACAAAAACAAAAACAAAAACAAAAACAAAAACAAAAACAAAAACAAAAACAAAAACAAAAACAAAAACAAAAACAAAAACAAAAACAAAAACAAAAACAAAAACAAAAACAAAAACAAAAACAAAAACAAAAACAAAAACAAAAACAAAAACAAAAACAAAAACAAAAACAAAAACAAAAACAAAAACAAAAACAAAAACAAAAACAAAAACAAAAACAAAAACAAAAACAAAAACAAAAACAAAAACAAAAACAAAAACAAAAACAAAAACAAAAACAAAAACAAAAACAAAAACAAAAACAAAAACAAAAACAAAAACAAAAACAAAAACAAAAACAAAAACAAAAACAAAAACAAAAACAAAAACAAAAACAAAAACAAAAACAAAAACAAAAACAAAAACAAAAACAAAAACAAAAACAAAAACAAAAACAAAAACAAAAACAAAAACAAAAACAAAAACAAAAACAAAAACAAAAACAAAAACAAAAACAAAAACAAAAACAAAAACAAAAACAAAAACAAAAACAAAAACAAAAACAAAAACAAAAACAAAAACAAAAACAAAAACAAAAACAAAAACAAAAACAAAAACAAAAACAAAAACAAAAACAAAAACAAAAACAAAAACAAAAACAAAAACAAAAACAAAAACAAAAACAAAAACAAAAACAAAAACAAAAACAAAAACAAAAACAAAAACAAAAACAAAAACAAAAACAATGACCGATACAGAAACGAAAGCAAAAACGCTGATACAGTCTATTAAACACCACACGGGACTTTGTTTACGTTAGTCTATACCTTTCCGAATATAGCGTCCATTTGATCGCTTGGAAAGTAGCAAAGATGCTTCTCTTAGGGCACCATTCGGGACTCGGGGGACAGCTGACACGCACTAGTGGAATCCGGCTGTCAGATGAAAACACAGCATTGCGAGGCTGTCGAGGCAGTGCGATCTCTGCCCAGTGCTCGGAATGCAAAACTCGAAGAAATGGCAAAGGATGCCAAATTGCGGCTAAACGGCGCAAGCAACTATGACGCTATTTATGGGCGGGGCGGGGGGGGGGTGGTATCATCGAGATACATCGATCAGCACGAATCGAGTACGTAGCGAAACATATCTGTTATTCTTCTATTAAATCAGAAACTTCCTTTCGAACGGTGAGAATTGTGAGTAAAGAACATTTGATATATTACTATAGCGAAGGAATTGAAGCAGCTTCTCGCTCGCTTCGCTCGCTCTTATAAAACTAGCCTAACCTGAAAACGGATCCCGCGCGTCTGTAGATTATCGGAAAATCGCGATCTTTTCGAAAAACGAACGCAAGGTGGATTGGTTTTAGGTAAGGCTATAACATTCCGAGCGAGCGCAGCGAGCGAGCAACTCGTAAAGGTGAGTCGCAACCCAATGATTTTGACCGTAGGGACTTTTAAGTATTCGCAACAGCCCTAGGAGCGACACGCCGCTGGACATGGTCGTGTGCGATCGAAGAGCATTATGCCACTGGACTTAGTCTCGTACAAACAAAAACCAATTAAGACAAGGACAAGGACAAGGACAAGGACAAGGACAAGGACAAGGACAAGGACAAGGACAAGGACAAGGACAAGGACAAGGACAAGGACAAGGACAAGGACAAGGACAAGGACAAGGACAAGGACAAGGACAAGGACAAGGACAAGGACAAGGACAAGGACAAGGACAAGGACAAGGACAAGGACAAGGACAAGGACAAGGACAAGGACAAGGACAAGGACAAGGACAAGGACAAGGACAAGGACAAGGACAAGGACAAGGACAAGGACAAGGACAAGGACAAGGACAAGGACAAGGACAAGGACAAGGACAAGGACAAGGACACGGACAAGGACAAGGACAAGGACAAGGACAAAAACAAAAACAAAAACAAAAACAAAAACAAAAACAAAAACAAAAACAAAAACAAAAACAAAAACAAAAACAAAAACAAAAACAAAAACAAAAACAAAAACAAAAACAAAAACAAAAACAAAAACAAAAACAAAAACAAAAACAAAAACAAAAACAAAAACAAAAACAAAAACAAAAACAAAAACAAAAACAAAAACAAAAACAAAAACAAAAACAAAAACAAAAACAAAAACAAAAACAAAAACAAAAACAAAAACAAAAACAAAAACAAAAACAAAAACAAAAACAAAAACAAAAACAAAAACAAAAACAAAAACAAAAACAAAAACAAAAACAAAAACAAAAACAAAAACAAAAACAAAAACAAAAACAAAAACAAAAACAAAAACAAAAACAAAAACAAAAACAAAAACAAAAACAAAAACAAAAACAAAAACAAAAACAAAAACAAAAACAAAAACAAAAACAAAAACAAAAACAAAAACAAAAACAAAAACAAAAACAAAAACAAAAACAATGACCGATACAGAAACGAAAGCAAAAACGCTGATACAGTCTATTAAACACCACACGGGACTTTGTTTACGTTAGTCTATACCTTTCCGAATATAGCGTCCATTTGATCGCTTGGAAAGTAGCAAAGATGCTTCTCTTAGGGCACCATTCGGGACTCGGGGGACAGCTGACACGCACTAGTGGAATCCGGCTGTCAGATGAAAACACAGCATTGCGAGGCTGTCGAGGCAGTGCGATCTCTGCCCAGTGCTCGGAATGCAAAACTCGAAGAAATGGCAAAGGATGCCAAATTGCGGCTAAACGGCGCAAGCAACTATGACGCTATTTATGGGCGGGGCGGGGGGGGTGGTATCATCGAGATACATCGATCAGCACGAATCGAGTACCTAGCGAAACATATCTGTTATTCTTCTATTAAATCAGAAACTTCCTTTCGATCGGTGAGAATTGTGAGTAAAGAACATTTGATATATTACTATAGCGAAGGAATTGAAGCAGCTTCTCGCTCGCTTCGCTCGCTCTTATAAAACTAGCCTAACCTGAAAACGGATCCCGCGCGTCTGTAGATTATCGGAAAATCGCGATCTTTTCGAAAAACGAACGCAAGGTGGATTGGTTTTAGGTAAGGCTATAACATTCCGAGCGAGCGCAGCGAGCGAGCAACTCGTAAAGGTGAGTCGCAACCCAATGATTTTGACCGTAGGGACTTTTAAGTATTCGCAACAGCCCTAGGAGCGACACGCCGCTGGACATGGTCGTGTGCGATCGAAGAGCATTATGCCACTGGACTTAGTCTCGTACAAACAAAAACCAATTAAGACAAGGACAAGGACAAGGACAAGGACAAGGACAAGGACAAGGACAAGGACAAGGACAAGGACAAGGACAAGGACAAGGACAAGGACAAGGACAAGGACAAGGACAAGGACAAGGACAAGGACAAGGACAAGGACAAGGACAAGGACAAGGACAAGGACAAGAACAAGGACAAGGACAAGGACAAGGACAAGGACAAGGACAAGGACAAGGACAAGGACAAGGACAAGGACAAGGACAAGGACAAGGACAAGGACAAGGACAAGGACAAGGACAAGGACAAGGACAAGGACAAGGACAAGGACAAGGACAAGGACAAGGACAAGGACAAGGACAAGGACAAGGACAAGGACAAGGACAAGGACAAGGACAAGGACAAGGACAAGGACAAAGACAACGACAAAGACAAAGACAAAGACAAAGACAAAGACAAAGACAAAGACAAGGGCAAAGACAAAGACAAAGACAAGGACAAGGACAAAGACAAAGACAAAGACAAGGGCAAAGACAAAGACAAGGACAAAGACAAGGACAAAGACAAAGACAAGGACAAGGACAAGGACAAGGACAAGGACAAAAACAAAAACAAAAACAAAAACAAAAACAAAAACAAAAACAAAAACAAAAACAAAAACAAAAACAAAAACAAAAACAAAAACAAAAACAAAAACAAAAACAAAAACAAAAACAAAAACAAAAACAAAAACAAAAACAAAAACAAAAACAAAAACAAAAACAAAAACAAAAACAAAAACAAAAACAAAAACAAAAACAAAAACAAAAACAAAAACAAAAACAAAAACAAAAACAAAAACAAAAACAAAAACAAAAACAAAAACAAAAACAAAAACAAAAACAAAAACAAAAACAAAAACAAAAACAAAAACAAAAACAAAAACAAAAACAAAAACAAAAACAAAAACAAAAACAATGACCGATACAGAAACGAAAGCAAAAACGCTGATACAGTCTATTAAACACCACACGGGACTTTGTTTACGTTAGTCTATACCTTTCCGAATATAGCGTCCATTTGATCGCTTGGAAAGTAGCAAAGATGCTTCTCTTAGGGCACCATTCGGGACTCGGGGGACAGCTGACACGCACTAGTGGAATCCGGCTGTCAGATGAAAACACAGCATTGCGAGGCTGTCGAGGCAGTGCGATCTCTGCCCAGTGCTCGGAATGCAAAACTCGAAGAAATGGCAAAGGATGCCAAATTGCGGCTAAACGGCGCAAGCAACTATGACGCTATTTATGGGCGGGGCGGGGGGGGTGGTATCATCGAGATACATCGATCAGCACGAATCGAGTACCTAGCGAAACATATCTGTTATTCTTCTATTAAATCAGAAACTTCCTTTCGATCGGTGAGAATTGTGAGTAAAGAACATTTGATATATTACTATAGCGAAGGAATTGAAGCAGCTTCTCGCTCGCTTCGCTCGCTCTTATAAAACTAGCCTAACCTGAAAACGGATCCCGCGCGTCTGTAGATTATCGGAAAATCGCGATCTTTTCGAAAAACGAACGCAAGGTGGATTGGTTTTAGGTAAGGCTATAACATTCCGAGCGAGCGCAGCGAGCGAGCAACTCGTAAAGGTGAGTCGCAACCCAATGATTTTGACCGTAGGGACTTTTAAGTATTCGCAACAGCCCTAGGAGCGACACGCCGCTGGACATGGTCGTGTGCGATCGAAGAGCATTATGCCACTGGACTTAGTCTCGTACAAACAAAAACCAATTAAGACAAGGACAAGGACAAGGACAAGGACAAGGACAAGGACAAGAACAAGGACAAGGACAACGACAAGGACAAAGACAAAGACAAAGACAAAGACAAAGACAAAGACAAGGACAAAGACAAAGACAAGGACAAGGACAAGGACAAGGACAAGGACAAGGACAAGGACAAGGACAAGAACAAGGACAAGGACAAGGACAAGGACAAGGACAAGGTCAAGGACAAGGACAAGGACAAGGACAAGGACAAGGACAAGGTCAAGGACAAGGACAAGGACAAGGACAAGGACAAGGACAAGGACAAGGACAAGGACAAGGACAATGAGAAGGACAAGGACAAGGACAAAGACAAAGACAAAGACAAGGACAAAGACAAAGACAAGGACAAGGACAAGGACAAGGACAAGGACAAGAACAAGGACAAGGACAAGGACAAGGACAAGGACAAGGACAAGGACAAGGACAAGGACAAGGACAAGGACAAGGACAAGGACAAGGACAAGGACAAGGACAAGGGCAAAGACAAAGACAAAGACAAAGACAAAGACAAAGACAAGGACAAGGACAAAGACAAAGACAAAGACAAAGACAAAGACAAAGACAAGGGCAAAGACAAAGACAAAGACAAGGACAAGGACAAAGACAAAGACAAAGACAAGGGCAAAGACAAAGACAAGGACAAAGACAAGGACAAAGACAAAGACAAGGACAAGGACAAGGACAAGGACAAGGACAAGGACAAGGACAAGGACAAGGACAAGGACAAGGACAAGGACAAGGACAAGGACAAGGACAAGGACAAGGACAAGGACAAGGACAAGGACAAGGACAAGGACAAGGACAAGGACAAGGACAAGGACAAGGACAAGGACAAGGACAAAGACAAAGACAAAGACAAAGACAAAGACAAAGACAAAGACAAAGACAAAAACAAAGACAAAGACAAAGACAAAGACAAAGACAAAAACAAAGACAAAAACAAAAACAAAAACAAAAACAAAAACAAAAACAAAAACAAAAACAAAAACAAAAACAAAAACAAAAACAAAAAGAAAAACAAAAACAAAAACAAAAACAAAAACAAAAACAAAAACAAAAACAAAAACAAAAACAAAAACAAAAACAAAAACAAAAACAAAAACAAAAACAAAAACAAAAACAAAAACAAAAACAAAAACAAAAACAAAAACAAAAACAAAAACAAAAACAAAAACAAAAACAAAAACAAAAACAAAAACAAAAACAAAAACAAAAACAAAAACAAAAACAAAAACAAAAACAAAAACAAAAACAAAAACAAAAACAAAAACAAAAACAAAAACAAAAACAAAAACAAAAACAAAAACAAAAACAAAAACAAAAACAAAAACAAAAACAAAAACAAAAACAAAAACAAAAACAAAAACAAAAACAAAAACAAAAACAAAAACAAAAACAAAAACAAAAACAAAAACAAAAACAAAAACAAAAACAAAAACAAAAACAAAAACAAAAACAAAAACAAAAACAAAAACAAAAACAAAAACAAAAACAAAAACAAAAACAAAAACAAAAACAAAAACAAAAACAAAAACAAAAACAAAAACAAAAACAAAAACAAAAACAAAAACAAAAACAAAAACAAAAACAAAAACAAAAACAAAAACAAAAACAAAAACAAAAACAAAAACAAAAACAAAAACAAAAACAAAAACAAAAACAAAAACAAAAACAAAAACAAAAACAAAAACAAAAACAAAAACAAAAACAAAAACAAAAACAAAAACAAAAACAAAAACAAAAACAAAAACAAAAACAAAAACAAAAACAAAAACAAAAACAAAAACAAAAACAAAAACAAAAACAAAAACAAAAACAAAAACAAAAACAAAAACAAAAACAAAAACAAAAACAAAAACAAAAACAAAAACAAAAACAAAAACAAAAACAAAAACAAAAACAATAACAAAAACAATGACCGATACAGAAACGAAAGCAAAAACGCTGATACAGTCTATTAAACACCACACGGGACTTTGTTTACGTTAGTCTATACCTTTCCGAATATAGCGTCCATTTGATCGCTTGGAAAGTAGCAAAGATGCTTCTCTTAGGGCACCATTCGGGACTCGGGGGACAGCTGACACGCACTAGTGGAATCCGGCTGTCAGATGAAAACACAGCATTGCGAGGCTGTCGAGGCAGTGCGATCTCTGCCCAGTGCTCGGAATGCAAAACTCGAAGAAATGGCAAAGGATGCCAAATTGCGGCTAAACGGCGCAAGCAACTATGACGCTATTTATGGGCGGGGGGGGGGGGGTGGTATCATCGAGATACATCGATCAGCACGAATCGAGTACGTAGCGAAACATATCTGTTATTCTTCTATTAAATCAGAAACTTCCTTTCGATCGGTGAGAATTGTGAGTAAAGAACATTTGATATATTACTATAGCGAAGGAATTGAAGCAGCTTCTCGCTCGCTTCGCTCGCTCTTATAAAACTAGCCTAACCTGAAAACGGATCCCGCGCGTCTGTAGATTATCGGAAAATCGCGATCTTTTCGAAAAACGAACGCAAGGTGGATTGGTTTTAGGTAAGGCTATAACATTCCGAGCGAGCGCAGCGAGCGAGCAACTCGTAAAGGTGAGTCGCAACCCAATGATTTTGACCGTAGGGACTTTTAAGTATTCGCAACAGCCCTAGGAGCGACACGCCGCTGGACATGGTCGTGTGCGATCGAAGAGCATTATGCCACTGGACTTAGTCTCGTACAAACAAAAACCAATTAAGACAAGGACAAGGACAAGGACAAGGACAAGGACAAGGACAAGGACAAGGACAAGGACAAGGACAAGGACAAGGACAAGGACAAGGACAAGGACAAGGACAAGGACAAGGACAAGGACAAGGACAAGGACAAGGACAAGGACAAGGACAAGGACAAGGACAAGGACAAGGACAAGGACAAGGACAAGGACAAGGACAAGGACAAGGACAAGGACAAGGACAAGGACAAGGACAAGGACAAGGACAAGGACAAGGACAAGGACAAGGACAAGGACAAGGACAAGGACAAGGACAAGGACAAGGACAAGGACAAGGACAAGGACAAGGACAAGGACAAGGACAAGGACAAGGACAAGGACAAGGACAAGGACAAGGACAAGGACAAGGACAAGGACAAGGACAAGGACAAGGACAAGGACACGGACAAGGACAAGGACAAGGACAAGGACAAAAACAAAAACAAAAACAAAAACAAAAACAAAAACAAAAACAAAAACAAAAACAAAAACAAAAACAAAAACAAAAACAAAAACAAAAACAAAAACAAAAACAAAAACAAAAACAAAAACAAAAACAAAAACAAAAACAAAAACAAAAACAAAAACAAAAACAAAAACAAAAACAAAAACAAAAACAAAAACAAAAACAAAAACAAAAACAAAAACAAAAACAAAAACAAAAACAAAAACAATGACCGATACAGAAACGAAAGCAAAAACGCTGATACAGTCTATTAAACACCACACGGGACTTTGTTTACGTTAGTCTATACCTTTCCGAATATAGCGTCCATTTGATCGCTTGGAAAGTAACAAAGATACTTCTCTTAGGGCACCATTCGGGACTCCGGGGACAGCTGACACGCACTAGTGGAATCCGGCTGTCGGATGAAAACACAGCATTGCGAGGCTGTCGAGGCAGTGCGATCTCTGCCCAGTGCTCGGAATGCAAAACTCGAAGAAATGGCAAAGGATGCCAAATTGCGGCTAAACGGCGCAAGCAACTATGACGCTATTTATGGGCGGGGCGGGGGGGGGGGGGTGGTATCATCGAGAAACATCGATCAGCACGAATCGAGTACCTAGCGAAACATATCTGTTATTCTTCTATTAAATCAGAAACTTCCTTTCGATCGGTGAGAATTGTGAGTAAAGAACATTTGATATATTACTATAGCGAAGGAATTGAAGCAGCTTCTCGCTCGCTTCGCTCGCTCTTATAAAACTAGCCTAACCTCAAAACGGATCCCGCGCGTCTGTAGATTATCGGAAAATCGCGATCTTTTCGAAAAACGAACGCAAGGTGGATTGGTTTTAGGTAAGGCTATAACATTCCGAGCGAGCGCAGCGAGCGAGCAACTCGTAAAGGTGAGTCGCAACCCAATGATTTTGACCGTAGGGACTTTTAAGTATTCGCAACAGCCCTAGGAGCGACACGCCGCTGGACATGGTCGTGTGCGATCGAAGAGCATTATGCCACTGGACTTAGTCTCGTACAAACAAAAACCAATTAAGACAAGGACAAGGACAAGGACAAGGACAAGGACAAGGACAAGGACAAGGACAAGGACAAGGACAAGGACAAGGACAAGGACAAGGACAAGGACAAGGACAAAGACAAAGACAAAGACAAAGACAAAGACAAAGACAAAGACAAGGGCAAAGACAAAGACAAAGACAAGGACAAGGACAAAGACAAAGACAAAGACAAGGGCAAAGACAAAGACAAGGACAAAGACAAGGACAAAGACAAAGACAAGGACAAGGACAAGGACAAGGACAAGGACAAAAACAAAAACAAAAACAAAAACAAAAACAAAAACAAAAACAAAAACAAAAACAAAAACAAAAACAAAAACAAAAACAAAAACAAAAACAAAAACAAAAACAAAAACAAAAACAAAAACAAAAACAAAAACAAAAACAAAAACAAAAACAAAAACAAAAACAAAAACAAAAACAAAAACAAAAACAAAAACAAAAACAAAAACAAAAACAAAAACAAAAACAAAAACAAAAACAAAAACAAAAACAAAAACAAAAACAAAAACAAAAACAAAAACAAAAACAAAAACAAAAACAAAAACAAAAACAAAAACAAAAACAATGACCGATACAGAAACGAAAGCAAGAACGCTGATACTGTCTATTAAACACCACACGGGACTTTGTTTACGTTAGTCTATACCTTTCCGAATATAGCGTCCATTTGATCGCTTGGAAAGTAACAAAGATACTTCTCTTAGGGCACCATTCGGGACTCCGGGGACAGCTGACACGCACTAGTGGAATCCGGCTGTCGGATGAAAACACAGCATTGCGAGGCTGTCGAGGCAGTGCGATCTCTGCCCAGTGCTCGGAATGCAAAACTCGAAGAAATGGCAAAGGATGCCAAATTGCGGCTAAACGGCGCAAGCAACTATGACGCTATTTATGGGCGGGGCGGGGGGGGGGGTGGTATCATCGAGATACATCGATCAGCACGAATCGAGTACCTAGCGAAACATATCTGTTATTCTTCTATTAAATCAGAAACTTCCTTTCGATCGGTGAGAATTGTGAGTAAAGAACATTTGATATATTACTATAGCGAGGGAATTGAAGCAGCTTCTCGCTCGCTTCGCTCGCTCTTATAAAACTAGCCTAACCTCAAAACGGATCCCGCGCGTCTGTAGATTATCGGAAAATCGCGATCTTTTCGAAAAACGAACGCAAGGTGGATTGGTTTTAGGTAAGGCTATAACATTCCGAGCGAGCGCAGCGAGCGAGCAACTCGTAAAGGTGAGTCGCAACCCAATGATTTTGACCGTAGGGACTTTTAAGTATTCGCAACAGCCCTAGGAGCGACACGCCGCTGGACATGGTCGTGTGCGATCGAAGAGCATTATGCCACTGGACTTAGTCTCGTACAAACAAAAACCAATTAAGACAAGGACAAGGACAAGGACAAGGACAAGGACAAGGACAAGGACAAGGACAATGACAAGGACAAGGACAAGGACAAGGACAAGGACAAGGACAAGGACAAGGACAAGGACAAGGACAAGGACAAGGACAAGGACAAGGACAAGGACAAGGACAAGGACAAGGACAAGGACAAGGACAAGGACAAGGACAAGGACAAGGACAAGGACAAGGACAAGGACAAGGACAAGGACAAGGACAAGGACAAGGACAAGGACAAGGACAAGGACAAGGACAAAAACAAAAACAAAAACAAAAACAAAAACAAAAACAAAAACAAAAACAAAAACAAAAACAAAAACAAAAACAAAAACAAAAACAAAAACAAAAACAAAAACAAAAACAAAAACAAAAACAAAAACAAAAACAAAAACAAAAACAAAAACAAAAACAAAAACAAAAACAAAAACAAAAACAAAAACAAAAACAAAAACAAAAACAAAAACAAAAACAAAAACAAAAACAAAAACAAAAACAAAAACAAAAACAAAAACAAAAACAAAAACAAAAACAAAAACAAAAACAAAAACAAAAACAAAAACAAAAACAAAAACAAAAACAAAAACAAAAACAAAAACAAAAACAAAAACAAAAACAATGACCGATACAGAAACGAAAGCAAGAACGCTGATACTGTCTATTAAACACCACACGGGACTTTGTTTACGTTAGTCTATACCTTTCCGAATATAGCGTCCATTTGATCGCTTGGAAAGTAACAAAGATACTTCTCTTAGGGCACCATTCGGGACTCCGGGGACAGCTGACACGCACTAGTGGAATCCGGCTGTCGGATGAAAACACAGCATTGCGAGGCTGTCGAGGCAGTGCGATCTCTGCCCAGTGCTCGGAATGCAAAACTCGAAGAAATGGCAAAGGATGCCAAATTGCGGCTAAACGGCGCAAGCAACTATGACGCTATTTATGGGCGGGGCGGGGGGGGGTGGTATCATCGAGATACATCGATCAGCACGAATCGAGTACCTAGCGAAACATATCTGTTATTCTTCTATTAAATCAGAAACTTCCTTTCGATCGGTGAGAATTGTGAGTAAAGAACATTTGATATATTACTATAGCGAAGGAATTGAAGCAGCTTCTCGCTCGCTTCGCTCGCTCTTATAAAACTAGCCTAACCTCAAAACGGATCCCGCGCGTCTGTAGATTATCGGAAAATCGCGATCTTTTCGAAAAACGAACGCAAGGTGGATTGGTTTTAGGTAAGGCTATAACATTCCGAGCGAGCGCAGCGAGCGAGCAACTCGTAAAGGTGAGTCGCAACCCAATGATTTTGACCGTAGGGACTTTTAAGTATTCGCAACAGCCCTAGGAGCGACACGCCGCTGGACATGGTCGTGTGCGATCGAAGAGCATTATGCCACTGGACTTAGTCTCGTACAAACAAAAACCAATTAAGACAAGGACAAGGACAAGGACAAGGACAAGGACAAGGACAAGGACAAGGACAAGGACAAGGACAAGGACAAGGACAAGGACAAGGACAAGGACAAGGACAAGGACAAGGACAAGGACAAGGACAAGGACAAGGACAAGGACAAGGACAAGGACAAGGACAAGGACAAAGACAAAGACAAAGACAAAGACAAGGGCAAAGACAAAGACAAAGACAAGGACAAGGACAAAGACAAAGACAAAGACAAGGGCAAAGACAAAGACAAGGACAAGGACAAGGACAAGGACAAGGACAAGGACAAGGACAAGGACAAGGACAAGGACAAGGACAAGGACAAGGACAAGGACAAGGACAAGGACAAGGACAAGGACAAGGACAAGGACAAGGACAAGGACAAGGACAAGGACAAGGACAAGGACAAGGACAAGGACAAGGACAAGGACAAGGACAAGGACAAGGACAAGGACAAGGACAAGGACAAGGACAAGGACAAGGACAAGGACAAGGACAAGGACAAGGACAAGGACAAGGACAAGGACAAGGACAAGGACAAGGACAAGGACAAGGACAAGGACAAGGACAAAGACAAAGACAAAGACAAAGACAAAGACAAAGACAAAGACAAAGACAAGGGCAAAGACAAAGACAAAGACAAGGACAAAGACAAAGACAAAGACAAGGGCAAAGACAAAGACAAGGACAAAGACAAGGACAAGGACAAAGACAAAGACAAGGACAAGGACAAGGACAAGGACAAGGACAAAAACAAAAACAAAAACAAAAACAAAAACAAAAACAAAAACAAAAACAAAAACAAAAACAAAAACAAAAACAAAAACAAAAACAAAAACAAAAACAAAAACAAAAACAAAAACAAAAACAAAAACAAAAACAAAAACAAAAACAAAAACAAAAACAAAAACAAAAACAAAAACAAAAACAAAAACAAAAACAAAAACAAAAACAAAAACAAAAACAAAAACAAAAACAAAAACAAAAACAAAAACAAAAACAAAAACAAAAGCAAAAGCAAAAGCAAAAGCAAAAGCAAAAACAAAAACAAAAACAAAAACAAAAACAAAAACAAAAACAAAAACAAAAACAAAAACAAAAACAAAAACAAAAACAAAAACAAAAACAAAAACAAAAACAAAAACAAAAACAAAAACAAAAACAAAAACAAAAACAAAAACAAAAACAAAAACAAAAACAAAAACAAAAACAAAAACAAAAACAAAAACAAAAACAAAAACAAAAACAAAAACAAAAACAAAAACAAAAACAAAAACAAAAACAAAAACAAAAACAAAAACAAAAACAAAAACAAAAACAAAAACAAAAACAAAAACAAAAACAAAAACAAAAACAAAAACAAAAACAAAAACAAAAACAAAAACAAAAACAAAAACAAAAACAAAAACAAAAACAAAAACAAAAACAAAAACAAAAACAAAAACAAAAACAAAAACAAAAACAAAAACAAAAACAAAAACAAAAACAAAAACAAAAACAAAAACAAAAACAAAAACAAAAACAAAAACAAAAACAAAAACAAAAACAAAAACAAAAACAAAAACAAAAACAAAAACAAAAACAAAAACAAAAACAAAAACAAAAACAAAAACAAAAACAAAAACAAAAACAAAAACAAAAACAAAAACAAAAACAAAAACAAAAACAAAAACAAAAACAAAAACAAAAACAAAAACAAAAACAAAAACAAAAACAAAAACAAAAACAAAAACAAAAACAATGACCGATACAGAAACGAAAGCAAAAACGCTGATACAGTCTATTAAACACCACACGGGACTTTGTTTACGTTAGTCTATACCTTTCCGAATATAGCGTCCATTTGATCGCTTGGAAAGTAGCAAAGATGCTTCTCTTAGGGCACCATTCGGGACTCGGGGGACAGCTGACACGCACTAGTGGAATCCGGCTGTCAGATGAAAACACAGCATTGCGAGGCTGTCGAGGCAGTGCGATCTCTGCCCAGTGCTCGGAATGCAAAACTCGAAGAAATGGCAAAGGATGCCAAATTGCGGCTAAACGGCGCAAGCAACTATGACGCTATTTATGGGCGGGGCGGGGGGGTGGTATCATCGAGATACATCGATCAGCACGAATCGAGTACCTAGCGAAACATATCTGTTATTCTTCTATTAAATCAGAAACTTCCTTTCGATCGGTGAGAATTGTGAGTAAAGAACATTTGATATATTACTATAGCGAGGGAATTGAAGCAGCTTCTCGCTCGCTTCGCTCGCTCTTATAAAACTAGCCTAACCTCAAAACGGATCCCGCGCGTCTGTAGATTATCGGAAAATCGCGATCTTTTCGAAAAACGAACGCAAGGTGGATTGGTTTTAGGTAAGGCTATAACATTCCGAGCGAGCGCAGCGAGCGAGCAACTCGTAAAGGTGAGTCGCAACCCAATGATTTTGACCGTAGGGACTTTTAAGTATTCGCAACAGCCCTAGGAGCGACACGCCGCTGGACATGGTCGTGTGCGATCGAAGAGCATTATGCCACTGGACTTAGTCTCGTACAAACAAAAACCAATTAAGACAAGGACAAGGACAAGGACAAGGACAAGGACAAGGACAAGGACAAGGACAAGGACAACGACAAGGACAAAGACAAAGACAAAGACAAAGACAAAGACAAGGACAAAGACAAAGACAAGGACAAGGACAAGGACAAGGACAAGGACAAGGACAAGGACAAGAACAAGGACAAGGACAAGGACAAGGACAAGGACAAGGACAAGGACAAGGACAAGGACAAGGACAAGGACAAGGACAAGGACAAGGACAATGAGAAGGACAAGGACAAGGACAAGGACAAAGACAAAGACAAAGACAAGGACAAAGACAAAGACAAGGACAAGGACAAGGACAAGGACAAGGACAAGAACAAGGACAAGGACAAGGACAAGGACAAGGACAAGGACAAGGACAAGAACAAGGACAAGGACAAGGACAAGGACAAGGACAAGGACAAGGACAAGGACAAGGACAAGGACAAGGACAAGGACAAGGACAAGGACAAGGACAAGGACAAGGACAAGGACAAGGACAAGGACAAGGACAAGGACAAGGACAAGGACAAGGACAAGGACAAGGACAAGGACAAGGACAAGGACAAGGACAAGGACAAGGACAAGGACAAGGACAAGGACAAGGACAAGGACAAGGACAAGGACAAGGACAAGGACAAGGACAAGGACAAGGACAAAGACAAGGACAAGGACAAGGACAAGGACAAGGACAAGGACAAGGACAAGGACAAGGACAAAGACAAAGACAAAGACAAAGACAAGGACAAAGACAAAGACAAAGACAAAGACAAAGACAAAGACAAGGACAAAGACAAAGACAAGGGCAAAGACAAAGACAAGGACAAAAACAAAAACAAAAACAAAAACAAAAACAAAAACAAAAACAAAAACAAAAACAAAAACAAAAACAAAAACAAAAACAAAAACAAAAACAAAAACAAAAACAAAAACAAAAACAAAAACAAAAACAAAAACAAAAACAAAAACAAAAACAAAAACAAAAACAAAAACAAAAACAAAAACAAAAACAAAAACAAAAACAAAAACAAAAACAAAAACAAAAACAAAAACAAAAACAAAAACAAAAACAAAAACAAAAACAAAAACAAAAACAAAAACAAAAACAAAAACAAAAACAAAAACAAAAACAAAAACAAAAACAAAAACAAAAACAAAAACAAAAACAAAAACAAAAACAAAAACAAAAACAAAAACAAAAACAAAAACAAAAACAAAAACAAAAACAAAAACAAAAACAAAAACAAAAACAAAAACAAAAACAAAAACAAAAACAAAAACAAAAACAAAAACAAAAACAAAAACAAAAACAAAAACAAAAACAAAAACAAAAACAAAAACAAAAACAAAAACAAAAACAAAAACAAAAACAAAAACAAAAACAAAAACAAAAACAAAAACAAAAACAAAAACAAAAACAAAAACAAAAACAAAAACAAAAACAAAAACAAAAACAAAAACAAAAACAAAAACAAAAACAAAAACAAAAACAAAAACAAAAACAAAAACAAAAACAAAAACAAAAACAAAAACAAAAACAAAAACAAAAACAAAAACAAAAACAAAAACAAAAACAAAAACAAAAACAAAAACAAAAACAAAAACAAAAACAAAAACAAAAACAAAAACAAAAACAAAAACAAAAACAAAAACAAAAACAAAAACAAAAACAAAAACAAAAACAAAAACAAAAACAAAAACAAAAACAAAAACAAAAACAAAAACAAAAACAAAAACAATGACCGATACAGAAACGAAAGCAAAAACGCTGATACAGTCTATTAAACACCACACGGGACTTTGTTTACGTTAGTCTATACCTTTCCGAATATAGCGTCCATTTGATCGCTTGGAAAGTAGCAAAGATGCTTCTCTTAGGGCACCATTCGGGACTCGGGGGACAGCTGACACGCACTAGTGGAATCCGGCTGTCAGATGAAAACACAGCATTGCGAGGCTGTCGAGGCAGTGCGATCTCTGCCCAGTGCTCGGAATGCAAAACTCGAAGAAATGGCAAAGGATGCCAAATTGCGGCTAAACGGCGCAAGCAACTATGACGCTATTTATGGGCGGGGCGGGGGGGGTGGTATCATCGAGATACATCGATCAGCACGAATCGAGTACCTAGCGAAACATATCTGTTATTCTTCTATTAAATCAGAAACTTCCTTTCGATCGGTGAGAATTGTGAGTAAAGAACATTTGATATATTACTATAGCGAAGGAATTGAAGCAGCTTCTCGCTCGCTTCGCTCGCTCTTATAAAACTAGCCTAACCTGAAAACGGATCCCGCGCGTCTGTAGATTATCGGAAAATCGCGATCTTTTCGAAAAACGAACGCAAGGTGGATTGGTTTTAGGTAAGGCTATAACATTCCGAGCGAGCGCAGCGAGCGAGCAACTCGTAAAGGTGAGTCGCAACCCAATGATTTTGACCGTAGGGACTTTTAAGTATTCGCAACAGCCCTAGGAGCGACACGCCGCTGGACATGGTCGTGTGCGATCGAAGAGCATTATGCCACTGGACTTAGTCTCGTACAAACAAAAACCAATTAAGACAAGGACAAGGACAAGGACAAGGACAAGGACAAGGACAAGGACAAGGACAAGGACAAGGACAAGGACAAGGACAAGGACAAGGACAAGGACAAGGACAAGGACAAGGACAAGGACAAGGACAAGGACAAGGACAAGGACAAGGACAAGGACAAGGACAAGGACAAGGAAAAGGACAAGGACAAGGACAAGGACAAGGACAAGGACAAGGACAAGGACAAGGACAAGGACAAGGACAAGGACAAGGACAAGGACAAGGACAAGGACAAGGACAAGGACAAGGACAAGGACAAGGACAAGGACAAGGACAAGGACAAGGACAAGGACAAGGACAAGGACAAGGACAAGGACAAGGACAAGGACAAGGACAAGGACAAGGACAAGGACAAGGACAAGGACAAGGACAAGGACAAGGACAAGGACAAGGACAAGGACAAGGACAAGGACAAGGACAAGGACAAGGACAAGGACAAGGACAAGGACAAGGACAAGGACAAGGACAAGGACAAGGACAAGGACAAGGACAAGGACAAGGACAAGGACAAGGACAAGGACAAGGACAAGGACAAAGACAAAGACAAAGACAAAGACAAGGACAAAGACAAAGACAAAGACAAGGACAAGGACAAAGACAAAGACAAAGACAAGGACAAGGACAAAGACAAGGACAAGGACAAGGACAAGGACAAGGACAAGGACAAGGACAAGGACAAGGACAAGGACAAGGACAAGGACAAGGACAAGGACAAAAACAAAAACAAAAACAAAAACAAAAACAAAAACAAAAACAAAAACAAAAACAAAAACAAAAACAAAAACAAAAACAAAAACAAAAACAAAAACAAAAACAAAAACAAAAACAAAAACAAAAACAAAAACAAAAACAAAAACAAAAACAAAAACAAAAACAAAAACAAAAACAAAAACAAAAACAAAAACAAAAACAAAAACAAAAACAAAAACAAAAACAAAAACAAAAACAAAAACAAAAACAAAAACAAAAACAAAAACAAAAACAAAAACAAAAACAAAAACAAAAACAAAAACAAAAACAAAAACAAAAACAAAAACAAAAACAAAAACAAAAACAAAAACAAAAACAAAAACAAAAACAAAAACAAAAACAAAAACAAAAACAAAAACAAAAACAAAAACAAAAACAAAAACAAAAACAAAAACAAAAACAAAAACAAAAACAAAAACAAAAACAAAAACAAAAACAAAAACAAAAACAAAAACAAAAACAAAAACAAAAACAAAAACAAAAACAAAAACAAAAACAAAAACAAAAACAAAAACAAAAACAAAAACAAAAACAAAAACAAAAACAAAAACAAAAACAAAAACAAAAACAAAAACAAAAACAAAAACAAAAACAAAAACAAAAACAAAAACAAAAACAAAAACAAAAACAAAAACAAAAACAAAAACAAAAACAAAAACAAAAACAAAAACAAAAACAAAAACAAAAACAAAAACAAAAACAAAAACAAAAACAAAAACAATGACCGATACAGAAACGAAAGCAAGAACGCTGATACTGTCTATTAAACACCACACGGGACTTTGTTTACGTTAGTCTATACCTTTCCGAATATAGCGTCCATTTGATCGCTTGGAAAGTAACAAAGATACTTCTCTTAGGGCACCATTCGGGACTCCGGGGACAGCTGACACGCACTAGTGGAATCCGGCTGTCGGATGAAAACACAGCATTGCGAGGCTGTCGAGGCAGTGCGATCTCTGCCCAGTGCTCGGAATGCAAAACTCGAAGAAATGGCAAAGGATGCCAAATTGCGGCTAAACGGCGCAAGCAACTATGACGCTATTTATGGGCGGGGCGGGGGGGGGGTGGTATCATCGAGATACATCGATCAGCACGAATCGAGTACCTAGCGAAACATATCTGTTATTCTTCTATTAAATCAGAAACTTCCTTTCGATCGGTGAGAATTGTGAGTAAAGAACATTTGATATATTACTATAGCGAAGGAATTGAAGCAGCTTCTCGCTCGCTTCGCTCGCTCTTATAAAACTAGCCTAACCTGAAAACGGATCCCGCGCGTCTGTAGATTATCGGAAAATCGCGA